>NC_044913.1:22399689-22411221 GCF_001633185.2 Quercus lobata | reverse complement strand
CTACCTGGATGAGGAAGAACTAGGTTTTGGACAGAACCAAGGCATTGCATAGTCCACGGACTCAAGCCTTTGGGGAAACCAACTACCTGGATGTGGAAAACTAGGTTTTGGACAGAACCAATGCATTGCATAGTCCTCGGACTCAGGCCTCTGGGGAAACCAACTACCTGGATGAGGAAAATTAGGTTTTGGACAGAACCAAGACATTGCATAGTCCACGGACTCAAGCCTCTGGAGAAACCAACTACCTGGATGTGGCAAACTAGGTTTTGGACAGAACCAAGGCATTGCATAGTCCACGGACTCAAGCCTCTGGGGAAACCAACTACCTGGATGAGGAAAACTGGGTTTTGGACAGAACCAAGGCATTGCATAGTCCACGGACTCAAGCCTCTGGGGAAACCAACTACCTGGATGAGGAAAACTGAGTTTTGGACAGAACCAAGGCATTGCATAGTCCACGGACTCAAGCCTCTGGGGAAACCAACTACCTGGATGAGGAAAACTGGGTTTTGGACAGAATCAAGGCATTGCATAGTCCACGGACTCAAGCCTCTGGGGAAACCAACTACCTGGATGAGGAAAACTAGGTTTTGGACAGAACCAAGGCATTGCATAGTCCACGGACTCAAGCCTCTGGGGAAACCAACTACCTGGATGAGGAAAACTGAGTTTTGGACAGAACCAAGGCATTGCATAGTCCACGGACTCAAGCCTCTGGGGAAACCAACTACCTGGATGAGGAAAATTTGGCAGAACAAGGCCATTTGCTAGTCCTCGGACTCAAGCCTCTGGGGAAACCAACTACCTGGACGAGGAAAACTAGGTTTTTGGACAGAACCAAGGCATTGCATAGTCCTCGGACTCAAGCCTCTGGGGAAACCAACTACCTGAATGAGGAAAACTAGGTTTTGGACAGAACCAAGGCATTGCATAGTCCACGGACTCAAGCCTCTTGGGAAACCAACTACCTGGATGTGGAAAACTAGGTTTTGGACTGAATCAAAGGCATTGCATAGTCCACGGACTCAAGCCTCTGGGGAAACCAACTACCTGGATGTGGAAAACTAGGTTTTGGACAGAACCAAGGCATTGCATAGTCCTCGGACTCAAGCCTCTGGGGAATCCAACTACCTGAATGAGGAAAACTAGGTTTTTGGACAGAACCAAGGCATTGCATAGTCCTCGGACTCAAGCCTCTGGGGAAACCAGCTACCTGGACGAGGAAAACTAGGTTTTTGGACAGAACCAAGGCATTGCATAGTCCACGGACTCAAGCCTCTGGGGAAACCAACCACCTGGATGTAAAACTAGGTTTTGGACAGAACCAAAGCAATGCATTGTCCTCGGACTCAAGCCTCTGGGGAAACCAACTACCTGGATGGGGAACCAACTATTTTAAAGAAAAAGTATGGCACATAAACCTCAAAATCCATCCGAAGAGAGCCCCTCGTTAACGGATGGGTTAATACCTCGATTGCGCAGATTCCCTGGTCTACCCTCAGATCCCTAGTGTCAAAGGGGCTGATACGATACGGCACAGTATGTTACCCCAAGGGCACGATCCAAGTCCATCGCTGCTCAGCTGCTCTCCCGGATATTCGTCTAGCGTGCATCACGCAGCGCTCAGCAGCTATCTCGGTTAGTTCCATGAATTCAATCTATTGAGGATTACCATTGTTATACTTGATAATATTTGCGAGTTTAAACTAATAAGGGTTTGTATTAAAGTGTTCTTCCGCCCAGAATATTGTTAAGGGCAGGCTTAGACTTAATATTCAGACCCAAAGTGGTTATTGTAAAAAAAGGTATGTATAAAGAAATAAACACATCTTTTATTAAGACAAAAGAACAGTACAGTGTACAATAAAAGCTGAAACCGGCTTACATTAGAGTTAACTGCGTAAGCAAAAGAAAAGTACAAAAGAGCGAAGATGATGCCGAGGCGATATCTCAGAGGAGAGGTTGGCTACTGTTCCATGATGTCGTCTAAGGAAACTATTCCTCGACGCTTCTACATGCCCATAACTCAGGCAGCCAAAGAACCTGACCTCAGGCTAACACCATCTACAGAAAAGATGTAGGGAGCCGGAAGTTGGGAAGCCCCCGCAGAAATTTGCCTGCTACAAGGCAGACGGCGCTGATGGCGGAAGTTCCTTCTTCGGGCATACCAAAAATCTGGCATAACCAGAACCTGCTTCGGATTTTGACTAAAAGAGGGAGAAACATCCTTTCCCCTCTCTCGAACTGAAGTATTCTCTTGAGTCTACGCCTCCTTGGCCCGTACCTCACTATCTGGAGTCTCAGGAAGACACGGCGCTTTCGTGGCGGAGAGAGCTCCTTTGCCCCAATCCTCGCCTCAAACATGATGTACTAAGAGAGGAGACTGAAGAATTCGTGCGAAGGTAAAGCAACTTTCTCTCCTATTTATTTAAAAGATGAGGTGATGGCATTTAATTCACGCAGCGTCCCAAGGAACGCTACAGACAAAATGTTTCCGGCTCGATTTCCAATGCCGTCTGCAACCCTGAGATTAAAGGAGCCTCGTGAAGGCGCACCTCGAATACTGGGACGCCAAAAAGTACCGCGTGACCAAAGACTACGGAAATGCCTCTAAATCTGTGGGCCTAATAAATTCGCGGCCCAGACCCGTTCTGCATGGAAGCCCACGGACTATGGCCCACACCAAGGAATAACCGTTACCGAGGACAACTTCCTGCTTGGTAACTTATGAGACACCTGAGGAAAGACAGGTGCAAAAAGAAAAAGGGAGGGCATAAAGTTTTGGACAGAACCAAGGCCTTGTATGGTCCTCGGACTCAAGCCTATGGGGAAACCAAGTACAAAAAATTATTATTATTACAAGTTTTGGACAGAACCAAGGCCTTGTATGGTCCTCGGACTCAAGCCTATGGGGAAACCAAGTACAAAAAATTATTATTACAAGTTTTGGACAGAACCAAGGCCTTGTATGGTCCTCGGACTCAAGCCTTTGGGGAAACCAAGTACAAAAATTATTATTATTACAAGTTTTGGACAGAACCAAGGCCTTGTATGGTCCTCGGACTTAAGCCTATGGGGAAACCAAGTACAAAAAATTATTATTACAAGTTTTGGACAGAACCAAGGCCTTGTATGGTCCTCGGACTCAAGCCTATGGGGAAACCAAGTACAAAAATTATTATTATTACAAGTTTTGGACAGAACCAAGGCCTTGTATGGTCCTCGGACTCAAGCCTATGGGGAAACCAAGTACAAAAAATTATTATTACAAGTTTTGGACAGAACCAAGGCCTTGTATGATCCTCGGACTCAAGCCTATGGGGAAACCAAGTACAAAAAATTATTATTATTACAAGTTTTGGACAGAACCAAGGCCTTGCATGGTCCTCGGACCCAAGCCAAGGGGGTAAGTATTACTTTTTATTGGTCTGCCTTATTATGCCAAGCACTTCCATTAAAGTTATGACAACATCTTTTTATTATTAAGTATTTTGGTCTTAGTCGTCATTGATTTAGATGCTATATTATTGTGCCGAGCGACGCTTACAAATTTATAAAACAGAGACAAAACATGCAAAATGAAATAGAAACAACTTTTATTAATATGAAAAATCATTACAATGTACAAAACGGGGCTTCAACAAGCCTATACAAAAGAGGGGCTGCCGAAGCAGCACTAACATCCACAGTACAGATAAGCAAACGGTCAAGCGCCTTTTAAACTTGTCTTCAAAGTCTCTCCAATCTCTGTCTCACTGTTGCTCATACTAAGAGAAGAACTCACTTCAAAAAAAAAAAAGAGAACGAAGAAGAAGGAAATAGTAAGGAAGAAATCAATGAAGAAATGAAAGGACAAAGAGAGGAGCAAAAGAGGGAGAAGGACAGCACCAGGGCGGAACTGATGCTGGGAAGACTATAAGAGGAAGACGGAGGAGGGCACCAGTGAGCAAAGAGAGGGAGAAGCAGAAGCACTTCGCCCCTGCCTCAGCCCTGACTCCTAACACACTGGTGCCATGTTAGGTACGCTCGTGAGGAGCCGAGTGGTGCTGATATTGGGTGTTCTCGACTCAGTCACGCCGAGAATTCGACATGACGAGCCCCTGCTTCGGATTTTGGCTGAAAGAGAGGCGGGACAGATCTTAAGTCTGCGCCACCCTTGCCCCGATCGAGCCATTTCAAGCTTTATCGGAACATGGTGTTTTGAGGAGGGGCATGGTTCCTTCATCGTTCGTTATGGTAGGCGTATACTGATATGGTGTATAACAAACGGGTTAAGCAGGCGCTAAAGGAGGCTACGGGTTTCAGATCTCAGAAGGAAGGAGAGGAGTCTGCACGGAAGTGATGGCCTCCTGCTTGCCTTCTTATAGGAAGGGCAAAACGGAGGGTATTAAATGCATTCAAGTTTCCCAAAGGAATCTGAAGAAAAAAGAGGCATCCGTTCCATTTCCCCACCTTATCAGATGAGCCGCCGGACATAAATGAGCCTCGTAAAGAGGATTCATTAAGGGCGCGTCTGGGACAGCCAAGCGGCAGGAGTAGATCACGAGCAGATTAAACGGAATCCCTTGAAAACCGGCTAACTTCCTGGATAGGTGGAAAACCGCTCACATAAATGCGGGGTTGAACTAAACAAGCCATATTAAGGGCCCGGGTTTGCCAAAACCCTCCTTTCCAACCCGGAAGTCGGATAGAAGGGTTTTGAGGGGCTATTGTGGGGCCCAATAATTTAAGGGCCAAGCCCAATTGCTCCTGGAAAATCCGAAGGCCCAATCCGAGGAGAGCTGTGGCCCAAGCTCTACAATACAGAGCACAAAACAATTTTTGGGAGGCAGCCGAGGACGGTTCAGTCCTCGGCAGATCCTGAATCCCACCGGAATAAAGGGGTAAAACTGGTATAGGGACGAATTTGTAAGGAGATCCAAAATATCTTGGGGAAGTTATCCTTACTACCCTTCCAGATAAGACCCAACACATGACAGAGCCGTACTCTGCAGCCTTATCAACCATACCCAACAATTCTGGGATTAGACTGATGGGACAAATATCAGTCTTGTATAGATTGACCCTACACGTGGACGAAGGACAATCAACACGGACGAGTATAAAAGAAGAAAGTAAGTAAATCTAAAGGGGGATCCCATCCCACCTCCGAAAAAGAAAGATCACATGGGGGAGAACATCTCAACAACACCGGACTTCACGGAAGAAAGTCCGTCGTTGGATAACCGGGGTAAGGCCTCAATGGTCCTCGGATCAACTCCGAGGAGTCCCATCCCATAGGGTGCGACGTCTTAGGGCTTAAATGTTCAAGCCCAACTCCTTTTTTCTACACGAATTCCTCTAAAATCAGGATCGGGCACCGCCCCGTGACCAGCGGCTAGCTTTTCAAGCCCACTCTCTACAAATCATATTGTGAGGGATCTTTTATGCGCGAGCCCAACATCCTTATTGGGCCGCCGGAGAATCGTGTCCTTACAGTAATAGTTTCAATTAATTGAAAACGTAGTGTTACACAAATTAATAAATTTAGGCATATATAGGTAGGATATTTACAAAAAATGGTCTTTAACAACTACTTGATAGATTGACTACCACTTCACTCATCCGAATTTATCCAATGTGCATACTATGCAATCTAACAAAATTGTAGATATGTCACCCTAAAAAAATTACAAAAAGAAAAAGAAAAAGAAAAAGAGAGTAGGGCTTAAATGTAAGGAAAACAACATAAAAAAAATACTAGTAGAAAGAGAGAGCACCAAGTAGAACACATACACTAAAATAATGAGTAAAACCAGATAACCACAAAAAAAAAATAGACAAATCAATATATAATTCCCACTCTTTTAAAAATACTCATTAATTAGAGAAAATATTAAACACCCATCAAACTGACAAAATAAAATAAAAGATAAGATAATGATAATTAAAGAATAATGATGAAAAAAGTGTGGTCTTATTTTGTAGGTAGTATTTTACGTGGAAGATAAAAGATTTATTTATTTATTTATTTTTCCTTTTAGACTCTAAATCATGATAAAATAAAAAGTTATTTTTTTTTTTTTGGTTCTAAACTCTAAGTTAGCATTCAACTAATTTAATATATATATATATATATTTATATATATATATCAATTTGAGTTTTAAAAACCTAATTTGAGTTCAAATAGAACTCGTATATGAAAATGTGAATATAAGAAAACCATGTGCATTAATAATTCACAAAATAAAACTCAAAATTTTAAAGCATTAATGATTCACAGCAATCAAAATAAGTTCCAAATCCACAAACAATGCTACAAATATCAATTTGAGTTTTAAAAAACCAATTTGAGTTCAAATAGAACTTATATATGAAAACGTGAATATAAGAAAACCACGAGAATATGATGTTTATCAGGTTTTGATGCTGTTGCTTATTATAGGGTGACAACAATGGAGTTGGGTGGCTACAAAAAAAGAAAAGAAAAGACCATTATTTGTTCTCTATCAACCTTGATTGTTGTTTTGATAATTTATTTGTCAGTTGTAAGCCTGTTCTTTGTCATTTTTCCTTAACCTATACACGTTCTCATATGCATTAGGCTAATTTGCCATTCCCAAATTCTTTATCCCTAAATACTGAAATCAATAGCAACATATTTGCTCCTGTCAAGAATGCAGTTTTTTTTTTTTTTTTTTTTTTTTTTTTTTTTTTTTTTTTACATAACTATACAAATAATTTAAAAATTGTTGAAATTTTTAATGGTTATTGGTCTTCTCTTTGTTTGTGTACTTCATTTTCCTGCCGCTTACAAACTTTATATCAAAATTTTCAAGAAATATTTTGTTTTTGTGCTCATTGCCTCAGGCTTGAGCAATAACTGGATGACCGATGGATAGCAAATCATAAATTGAAATACATTTCTTCAATATTATCGGTGAAAGTTCTCTAAACCGAGCAATTGCTGGAAAAAGGACTTCTGAAAGTAGACCTCAAAAACATCTAATAAATATCATCCAATCCCACTTTATTTTGTAACTTTGTTCACCCGTAGGGGCAGTAGAGAAAAACAGTAAACCAAAGTCTTTACCTTAGGGTATGTAGCTATATTTATTTTCATTATGTAGTAACAACATTACATTGCTTTATCCTCAGTGTTCATAATAACAAGAATTTCTAAACTCAAAACACTGTACAGTGGAAAATGTACTCAAAATACTGTACACTGTTTGCCACAACAACTAATAAAACATTGCTTTACTAGTCTTAGTCTTGGGCACGTCTCAACCATTAGTCTGCTAGCCATGTATACACTGTCAGCAAACCAGTCTGATCCCCAGTAAAAAAGAGGCCCCCAGGACCTATTTGAAGAGTCTGGACTTCTTGTTTTGCAAATAATCTTCCCCTCTCAGTGAATCTAAAACAAAAATCACTAATATTAGTCAAATCCAAGAGGGAAAAGAAGAAAGATTTTTCACGAAGGGAAAATTGTACTCACGTTGGCAGTTCATAGAGGTGGACAGATTTATCACTACAAGAGCAACACAGGATTGGTTTAACATCCGGATCGGTCATCCCAGAAAGTGCAAGAATACCCTGTACCAAGAAAAATAATGCCATCCAATTAGTTGACACTTTTGAAAAACTAAGGCTACAATCTCCACAACATGGCATTGCAACAAAATACTACACCTATTGAGTTTCTGACATAACAGTACGATTTTCCCATTACCAGACCAATTAATAACACTGCTCAACCACTGTACCACACCCCAATTATTTAAGGGGGGAAGCAAATAAGAAAGTAAATGAAACTAATTGTGGTTCAATAACTTACTTGTTCTTCACTGTGAGTATAGATTACTTCCAAGCTGCCATCCTCAGTAGAAGCCCAAACTTTTATCTTGCAATCCAATGAACCAGAGAGCAAATACTTATCCCAGCACATGAGAGACTTCACAACATCATCATGCCCATTCAGTGTCATAATACACTGCCAATTTTCATGATCCCAAACCTGAAACAAAAAATAAGAACAAAAATTAATTCTTTTTTTTTTCCCTTACATATCTCAAAACAAAATATATGATCCTTGTGCACATATAAAGAAAATGACAACTACAACTAAAAAAAAAAAAAGGAAATTTAATCAACTAAAATCATATCAGTATCACATCAGATATATATTGCTAAATTTTATAGAGTGGAACTCAATTAATCAATTTAAGTAACTTAATCAAAATACATGAGGTAAGTACATCATATTAGTTTTATGCAAGATTTGAAAAGGGGAAAAATCGATCAAGAACAATATAGAATCGCTAAAACAAAAGGTCAGCACCATGTCTAAATGAGATACCATCCAATCACAGTCCTTCCAGTATAGCAGAAGCAAGTAAAGCAGAAGAGAGCACCAATGGTCTTAATAATCAAGCTCTCTTCAAATACTAACTACTCATAACATAAAAGATAGAACAACAGGTAAAAAAAAATCTTAAAAGAGAAAAAACTAACCCTTATTGTATGGTCCTTGGAACCTGAGTACAGCCTGTTGCCTCCTCCAACAACTAAAGATGTTATACCATGTGTGTGGCCTTTAAGGGTTGCAGCAAGTTGAAATGTAAGATTACTTTCACAAGTGCCTTTCCATGCCAAAATAACACCGTCCTGCAATCGAAAGTAATAATAAATTAATTTTGGACCAACTTTAATAAGAATATAAATTAAGTATGGAACAATGGTTTAAAAAGCAAGTAGGATAAAACAATGCTGAAAAGTGAATGGATTTAAGGACAGCATATAACCCACATGAAAACACTCAACACACATCAAAATCTAGCGAGACCCTGAGCATCAATATGGATTTTTTTTTTCTTTTAATAAGTAAAAGTGAATGGCTTTAACAGTATTGTCTTAGCCCCAGTTCAAACCAGGAACCTCTAGTGTGTGAGACTAGCATGATAACCACTACACCAACCCCAAGCGTCTACCTTGGATGGCACCTCACAATATCATAGTACATTGAATAACAACAAATAAGTTCTTACTTAAACAAGTAAAAAAATTCTGAAAGGAACAAAACCCTGAACTCAACATCGCTCAAATTTAATCCACTAGAAAGAATTAAAGCTAGTAAGAGAACACAAGAATTCTAAACTATTAGAAAAGTGGCTTACCTCTACCCCAGCAAAAAGCAAATCATTAACAGATTCCAAAGCATTGACTTGCCCAACAGGTCCATCGAGACTGTATTCAGCACCTGATTCAGTATTCCACACCTGCAGCATCATCAACATGCCAAATCGAGGTCACATCATGCACTGACCAAACCCAAAAAAAACTTCAATGTGGCAACAAAAAAATTGGATCAAAACATCACTCAGTTTTAAGCTCACCTTCACAACATTTGGCAGGCCAACAAAGAGCCATGGGCCCTCACTACAAACAGATCCAACTTCGCCACCAAGGTTAATCACATTAGCACATTGACCAGTATGGCAGTCCCAAAGCCGAATTGTTCCGTCACTGCTACCTGAACAAAGCTTGTTGCATCTTAGAGGAAGTGCAATTCCGTTGACTGCCTGTTATGAAAAAACTCATAAATATGGTTTTTCAGAAACAACTTGCTCTATCTAGGATATAATTTCTATAAACCAACAATATCTTTTGGTCTTCTATCAATTGTCATTTATGAATCCCATTGTAAAAATAGCAGTGAAACATATAATGCTCCATGTTCTTATTCAGGAACAAATCAAATTTCTATAATCTAGATATCATGAATGGGCTATATTAGTATTCAAATGATGAAACATCTAATTAGGCTAGCCTAGGCCAAGTTTAACTTTGACATAAACTGAGTTCAGGTCTCATTATTAAATCAGATTCCAAATTAAAAAAATTCCCACCAAAATCTTAATGGAAATGGAAGCATAAAGTTCATCAAACACAAATAGGTACCTTGTTGTGCCCTTGAAGCTCTGCCAACCTTTTGAACTTATCCCCATGAAACCATGAGTGTAGGTAAGGGCACTGATCACCATAGACACACGTCCCTTGCACCCAGAACTCACAAACCATTTCTGTGGTTTTCTTAGGAACATGCTCCAGAGGCTTTTCTTTAACCACATTCTCCAGATTAGAATCATTTTCAACAACAGAACATTCTGAAGAACTCTCAGAAACGCTTTCTGGCAACTTCTTATTAATATCTTCCAAGTCTGATTCAGACTTTCCAGGAACATTTTCGGAAGACTTGTGGTTAACAACCTTCTCCTGAACATTTTGTGAAATCCTAGGAGCCCTTTGCCAAGTATTCGAAACTAAAGCGTTGCTGGAGTGAGGGTAGTAAGGAGTCTGCCTGGGACGGTGAATGGTGGCCACATCAGGTGTTTCTGAATGGGCAAACCTACATGGGTTTTTAAGGCATCTACCACCGAGCCAAAATTTGCATATCTTGTTGCTGCTGTTGTTTAAATGCCCTCCTCGTCCTGCTCCTAATCGATCAAAAACAGAACTTTCTTTTCCCTGTGGCCCTCTTCTTGCAGTTTTAATCTCCATACTATAAACACCCACAAATAACAGGAATAGGTAACCAATGAATAAAGCCTTCCACAAAGTGAAGCAGCCAAAAACAAAAACCAATCTCTTTCTTCCATGGAAGAAAATCTTCCAAATCAAAAACCCTACTGCAATCAAGAAAATTCTCATAAACCCATCAAGGATTTTAAAATTCTCTGTTCTGCCAAATCAGAAACCCTACTAAAAATTAAGAAAATCCTTGCTAACCAATCAAGGATTTTAAATTCTCAGTTCTCCCAAATCAGAAAACCAACCAAAGTATCCAGAAAATTCCCAGTTCCACCATTTTTAGGATTCTTGCTATAACAGTAACCCTAGAGAAGCCGAAGAATCTTGAAATTCTGATTTGGCAATAACAGCTTATAGAAAATTCCAAAATCCCTTATCAAATACAGAACAAAATACAAACTTCCAAAACCTAATCGCCGATCCATCGGCAAACCCTAGAGAAAGTAAATGACTTTGGTAACATTGTCTAAGGCTGAGAATAGATTCGATCATTACAAAAGTCGGTGCGATCATAACTAAAGAAATTCTAATTCTAAATCTAAATCTAATTGCAATAGCAAACCTGAGAGACTTTGAAAATCGAGCCGCCGAGATCTTCGTTCAATCAGAAACAATCTCAAATCGCCGATGGGAAACAGAGGAAATTAGGGTTTGAATTTTGAAAAGTGAGAGAGAGAGAGAGAGAATACGAAGAGTACTGAAAAGTAAGAGTGGCGGTGTCTATTTATAATGGAAATAAGGTTGCCCTGCCGACCGTTGGTATTAATTCGAAAATCTTTTTTTTTTTTTGGTTCCTTAATAAATAAGGCAAGCTTTTTCTTAACATTACTTTATTTAAAATTAAGAAAAAGCTCACGTTTTTATTTGAGGCAACTAATTAAAGTAAAAGCCCAATGTAAAAATAGGCTATCTAATTAAATTTAAATATATGTGTGTAGAATTTAATAATTAAAAAA